>NW_022984658.1:0-6332 GCF_008694065.1 Daldinia childiae | reverse complement strand
TTTTATAATAATAAATATAATTTTTATAATTTTAATATTGAAAATATATTTTTTTAATTAAAAATAATTTATCAATATATTTAAATAATTATTATTTATATAAATTATAATAAATTTAATATTATTTTTTAATATAATTATTATTTATAAATAAATATATAATATAAATTTTTATTTTAATATTATATTAAGTTATAATTATAATATAAATATATTAAATATATTATTTATTATAAAAAAAGTTTTATAATAAATTTATATTTAATAATTTTCGAAAAAATTTAATATTTTTTATTTTAAATTTCTTTTATATATTTTTATTAAATTATATATAAAAAAACTATTTTTTTTATAAATTTATTATAATAAATTTAATAAATTAATTTTTTAATAATTTTATTAAAAATATTTTTAATTATATTTTTATTTAATAACATTATTACTTAAACTATTGCTATTGGTACACCCTCGTTTTGCTATCGAGGGCTTATTGGTATATCTTGTATAATAGGTATATCCCTACCAATTTTTTTAATTAAATCAATTATATTACATTTTAACCTTTTAATTTTTATAATTTATTTAATTTTTTAATGATATTTATGATATTTATATTATTATTTTTGCCTTAATTAAAATTTTCTAATAATATAAATTTTAATTAAATATATATATTATTTTAAAAATTATTTAAATATATATTTAATATAAATATAACCGCGTAAAAATATATTACATAATTTTTCCAAAAACCATTACCACTATTACTACCATTAACCACATATATTTAAATAATTTTATATTAAAAACTTACATTAAATTAACATTTATATTGTTAAAACCTTTTAATTAATATAAAATTAATAATATAAATTTTATATATTATATTTTTAAATTAAAAAAATTATAATAATTGATATATTTGATATTAAAGCTTTATAAAAAGCTTTTTTACGATTGTATTTATATTTAATTAAATATTTAATTAAATATAAACGTATATTTATATAACTTTTAAAATAACATATATATTTAATTAAGATATATATTGTTTGAAAATTTTAATTAAAGCGAAAATAATAATGTAAATTTTATATATTATATTATTAGGTTAAATAAGTTATATTAATTGATATAATAAAAATTAAAAATGTATAAAATGTATTTAAATGTGTTAAATGTATTAATAAACCTCGATAACAAAACGAAAGTATATTAATAACAATAGTCATTACTTATTTATATATTAATTATTTATATATAATTAAATTTATAAAATAAATATTAATTTTATTAATTTTTATATTTTTTTTTATATTAATCATTTATATATATAATTTTTTAAAAAAAATTTAATCTTTTTTTTTATTATAATATAATTTTAAATCATTATTTTACATTTATATGTTTTTTTTAAAAATTATTTATATTTATATATATTTTATTTTAAATATTTATATAATCATTTATAAAATATTTAAATTAAAATTATTATTAATAATTTTAATAAAATAAATATTATTTTTAATAAATTTAATTTTAATAATATCTTTGATTATAACTACATTTTTATCTTAATTAATTATTATGTTTTTAAAATTATTATAATTATTTTTTATTATTATTTTAACTAAAATTATTTTAATTAAAATTTTATTTTTATTTAAATTAAATATTATATTTAAAAAAATAATTTAAATAATATAATTCTTAATTTTAATTTATATTTTTTTAATTAATATAAATAATATTAATTAATATTTAAAAAATTTTAATATAAAGATTATTAATAAAATTAATATTATAAAAATAAGCGACAGAATTAAAATATTAAATATAATAAATTTAACATAAAAGCTTTTTAAAATAATATAATTATAATATATTTTTTATTTCTTTTTTAAATATTAAAAATAATTATTTAATATTATATTCATTATAAATTTTTATAATAATATTTTTAATTTTAAATAAATAAAATTATATAATTAAAATATTTATTATAAATAAATAATAAATATATAAATTTAAATATTAAAATAATTTTATTATTTAAAATATTATAAAACTATTTTTAATTATATACTTTTTATTATATATTATAATTTATATATTAATTTATATATTAATTAAATTAATTTTACATTTTTTTATAATAAAATTAAAAATATAATTTAAATTTACTTTTATTAAAATTTTTATTTTATTTATTAAATATATAATTTACTATAATTATATATTTTTTTGTAAAAATTATAAAAAATGATTTTATAATATAATTTTTTTTATTAAATGTTAAATAGTTATTTCTATAAAATTTATAAATAAATATTATTTAAAATAATAATATAATTTTTTATTATATAATTTAATAATATTAAAATAAAAATAATTAATATAATAAAATATTTATGTATTTAATTTAATATAAATCTAAAATAATTAATTAATAATAATTTTAATAATATTATTAATATTATAAAATAATCTTAAAATAATTTTTTTTAAAATAATTTATACTATTATAATAATAATTTTTATTTAGTATTACATATTATTATTTATTATATTAATTAAATTTATATAATTATTTAATAGATTTACATAATATAAATTTATAAAATTATAAAATAATAAAAAGGTTTTAATAAATTAAATAAATTAATTTAATATAAAATTAATAAAAAATAATTATTTAAAATTTAATAAAAGTTTTTATAATAAAAATATTAATTTGTTTTATTTTTATTTATTTTTAAAAGATTTTAATGATTTATTTTTATTAAATTAAAAAATATTTTTAATATTATTTTTAATTAATTTTTAAATAAATAAAAAAAGTTAATTTATTAGAATAATTAAACATTTTATTTAATTAGTGTAAATTTTACGTAATAATAAACTATTTATTTTAATTTTAAAATTTATAGTTTTAAGATAATTATATTTTATTTTATGAATATTTTAAGCATTTGTTAACTTAAAATGGTTGGTTTTTTTTGTTATTTTTTTTATTTAATAAAAATATAATTATTTATTTAGGTTATATATATTTTTATATTAAAAATATTTATAATTTATTTATTTAAATAAAAATTAAATTTTTAATTTTAAATTTTTAATATTTATTTTTAATTTTTAAAAGTAATAAAATTATAAATATTATAATTTATATCTTTTTAAAGGTTATTTTATATATTTAAAAAAAAATTATTATTTTTATAAAAAAATATAATTATTTAATAATAATTTATTATTTTATTTTTTTAATATTTATAATATTTATAATATATTTTTTTACTAAAATAAATCATATAAATATATATAATTTAAGAAAAAAAATAAAACTATTAAAATAATAAGTTATTCTTTAATAAAATTATAATAAATAAAATTTTTTAAAATAAATTTATTAATAAATTGATAATTAAATTTAAAATTAATTATATAAATTAATAATTAATTATAATAAATTACGCCTATTATTATTTATTAATTATTTACTAATTATTTATTAATTATTTATTAATTATTTATTAATTTCTTATAATAATTTCTTATAATAATTTCTAAAAATTTAAAGGTAAAAAATATCTCTAATAAATTAATTATTATTTTATATAATATTTTTATAATTTTATAATTTTATAACTTTTTATAATATATTAAAATATTTAATTATTTTATATTTTATAAAATTTAAATTTAAATTTTATAAATAAATTAAAATATAAAATAATTTTTAAATTAAATATTTTAAAATTAATATTTTATTTATTTTTATATATATCAATTAAACCTTTTATTCTATAAAAATAACAGGCTTTTAATTAAATATAATTATTTATTATTTATTATATTTTATTTATTTTTTTTATTTTATTTATTTTATTTATTTTTTTTATTTTATTTATTTTATTTATTTTATTTATTTTATTTATTTTATTTATTTTATTTATTTTATTTATTTTATTTTATTTTATTTTATTTTATAATTATATTTATTTTATTCATATTTTTTTTAATAAATATAATTATATAATAATATTAATAATTTAATTAATTAATATTTTTAATTAATTAAAATTTAATATTAATATATATGAATTAATTAAATATTAATTATTATTTATATTTAAATTATTTTTATTAAATATAATTATAATTTACGTTTAAAATTATTATAATTATTATTTAATTTTAAAAATTATATTTTTTTAAATTTTAATATTAATTAATTAATAATTAATAATAGTTTTAATAATAATATTTTTTTCATTATAATTTAATCTTTTTTATATTGTTTTATTATATAATTTTAATTTTTTTATTATTAATTTATATTTTTTATTATTTTTTTTTATTAATTTTATAATATTTTATATTAATAATTTTTTTATATATTATTAATTATATATTGGTATATGTTTTTTCTATTATATTAAATATTTTAAGGTTGGTATTTTTTAATAATTAATATATTAGTTTAATAACTTTTTAATTTTATAAAATATTTAATTTTTATTATTATTTTTAATTATAATTTAATTTTATTAAAATTGTTTTTTATTATATAAATTCTTTTTATAATATTTTATATAGTTATATTGGTAAGCCATTTTTTAATAAAGTTATAATAAGTTGATTCTTTTGAGATTTTATTAATAAACCTCCGGTTTACTAATAAATTTATAATTAAGCTTAAAGTTAATTACATAAGTTAATAATTGGCTATGGTAGGCTGCGTTTATTAAAGTAAATAAAGATTAAAAATTATAGTAATATATTATAATAAAAATAAAAGTATAATATTGATGGTTTATAAATATTTTAATAAAAATAAAAATATTAAATATAAAAATTATTAATTTATAAAATTTTAATATATTAAATAAAAATAAAAATAAAACTTTTTCTAATTAAAATAAACTATTTAAGTAATAAATAATTAATTAAAAATTAATTACTTATTTTTTATTATATAAAATATTTAATAATAAATTATTATATCGTTTTTTTATATTTAATTTATATGTGATATTTTATATAATATATCAAAATATTAATATTATTATAACCACTACTTTATTTTTAATATTATATATATAATTATAAACATAAATTACTTTTTTATTAGTTAATATTTGTTTTAAATAAATATCATTAATATATATAATATTATTTAAAGTTAAAAAAGTAGTGTTTTAATGGAAAGCGATTTATAAAGTGGGTATGTACCAAATTAACTCTATAGCGGTTAAATTATTAATAAAAAAAGAAAATTTTAAATTTTAAAATGAAATAAATAAAAAAAGTTTTTATGTTAATAATAAGTTAATTGTTTAGTAAAGTGATAAATTTTTTAAAAAGGTTAATTTAAAAATATTTTTAAAATATAATTTTAAATAAATTAAAATTTATAAATAGTGTAATAAAATAATAAAAAATAAATAAATATATTTTAAATATTTTTAATATAAGTAATAATAACGTAATAATTGTTATTTATTTTAAAAATGTATAATTAAATATTTATATTAAATTTATTTTTCTTAAATTTAATAGTTTAATTTAGTTGATATTTAAAAAAGTTTAAATAAATTAATAAATATAATATTATTAAAGATTATTAAGTATATTTCTTTCTATAAATATTAAAATTAAATATTAAATAAAAAAATAAAATAATTTTTATTTAAAATAATAAATTTATTATATATAAAGTTTAAAATTTTTTTTTTAATGTTTACATAAAAATTAATTAAATATAATAATAAAAAATTAAAAAAGAAATATATATAAAAAATTATTTTTAATAATTTAAATTTATTAAATTTATTGAATTTTTTAAAATGATTGAAATTTTTGAAATTAATAAAATTAACAAAATTAAGAAATATATGAAAAAATAATTTATATTAATTTTTAAAAATTAAATATTATAGAAAAGTAAAGATTATATTAATAAATAAATTAAAAATATTTAAAATAATTATAAAAATATAAAAATATAATTTTTTTAATTTAATTTTAAGTATAAAAAAGATATAAAAGTTTTAAAATTATTAAATAAAATATACGTTTTAATTAATAAGGTTTATTAAAAAATTATGATATAAATTAATAATTAAAAAATATAATAATATAAATTTTATTTAATATAGTTTTAAATAAAAATAAACTATATAAATAATATAAAATTTTAAATTATTTTTAAATTATAAATAATAAATTATAATATTTTTATTTAATTATTATAAAAAAGTAAAAAATTAAATAAAAATATTTTTTTTAAATATAAAAATAATTAATTATATAAATTATAAATAATT